>NW_016908771.1:681372-698438 GCF_001483705.2 Eufriesea mexicana | reverse complement strand
AGCGAGAGGGGCGCATCGTGGCGGGAAGGGAAGAAAGCAGGAAAGACGAAGAGGACGAGAAGAAGACGCCGAGGTAGATAGAGAGGAGCCCCTGATCCGCGGCTGATGTGACTGAAGGCCGAGGAGAGAGGCCCGAGAGCTGAGTGACAGCCTCGCCACGTACGTGGGAGGCGAGCCCGCAACAAAGGAAAGACGATAGCCTTATGCAAATAGCCGCGATATCGCGAGCACTCCCCGCGAGACGCGCGGACCCGCTACGCTGCGATGGCTCGCAGACCACGGCACAACCTGCCCCGGCCACGCCGGATTCGCTCGTCCTCCACGCTGGGGGACCCAAGCAAACATTTCACCGTCTCCCTGGGAAAACTGCGAGCCGCGTGGGTACACCCCGGGACAGAGTGCGTGCTCAGAGATTCCTGTCTTTATCGATGAGAGTACTTTTGTGAGATAGAGTATCCATGGAGCGCTTGGATGCTTGAGGGGTTAGAGGATCGAAGTTTTACGTGTTTGAATTCTTTAATTTTCCGATTTTCGGATTTCGAGGTTTCCAAATTTTCCGACTGTCCAACTTTCCAATTTTCGAATTTTTAGATAGAGAATTTACAAATTTCCAAAATTTCGAGTTCCTGAACTTTTTAATTTCCGGACATGCACATTTTCAAATAACCAATTTTCGAGAGTCCGAACGTTCGAATTTTGGAATTTCCGAATTTCCGAGTTCCTGGATACGCAAATTCCCCAATTTCCATATTGAAAATTTCGTATTGCAAATTCCCGAATTCCCAAATTTTCAGACCTTCGAATTTCCGAATCTTTGAACTGTCGTATATATAAATTTGTAAATTAAAAAATTGGAAACAATTTTCAATACGATTTATTAACTAATTTGTTCCATTGTTACAGGACTTTGCCCCATTGTGTAAGGACGATTCGTTGAAGCAGCCCGTTAATAACGTAATCCGCTATCAAAAACTTAAGCGACCGTCCATCTTGTCCTAGAAGAATCATTGCAAGGCCTCCGTCAAAATGACGGAAGGACTAACAATAACGGGAAACTGGCGCGAGAGGGTGAAAAAAGTCGAGACAGACAAAGAAGCCGCGGAAGCGGTAAGAAGCCGCCGGGTTACCGGTTAAAGCAACGGGGGCGGCCTTTAGACGTCACTCGGAATTCCAAATATCCGCGAGTTTCTACGATGTAATAACGAATGACACGGCCGGAGAACAAACGAAACGAGAAAGTCTGCCGGCGGTAAGACCTGCTCAGAGGGTCGAGAGGAGGGTAGCAGTCGGAGGCCGGAGCAGATGGGGGTTGGGGTTGGAACGGCGGAGAAGCCGGGTGGTACGGGCGCTACGAGCGAGTTCCAAAGGGTCTGGGCGCTTTCCTGCCGAGAATTAATCATCCCTGGCAGCTCTCAATGTCCCTACCTACTACTTTCTTCGCATTCCCAATTATACGCTTATCTAGCAAATCCGCGTCAAAGCTTAAACACCAAGCCAAGTTCTCCAAACTTCCCGATACACTCGCGTTCCATCCAACGTGCAAACTCTACTATCGAAATTCGAAAAAACCCGAAAAATTCACCGCTGGTCGATCCCACTTCCACCCTAGGGACATTTCACCGCGTCCGATTTCCCCTAGGGCAACCGCTGTCACGCGCGACGCGCGAAATGAATCGAAATTTAATACGCCGACTCGCTTCGTCTCTCGTAATTTACCCACTCCTTCGCGCGAATGCGATTCGAAAGAAGCCGAGTGTCGCTCAGTCTCCTTCACGAGATTCTCTATCTAGCCTGATACACTGTCGATAACTCGAAGAGCCGTCCTTAAGAGAGCTATTACGCGCAACGGATCACGACGGTCATCGATCAACGAATCATTAGCGACTACCGACGGCGTTAACCCGTCAGTCAATCGGGAAGCGACGAAAACGTTATTCGAGTTGATTTAAAGGCGTGACCGCGCGAGCGAGACGGTGGCGCGACGCGTGGCCGTGGGACGAAACAAAAGGCGGCGGACGCAACAGCCCAATTAGCGTTCCTACGGTAACGCAGGTGGCAACAATAGGAGGCTCGTAAATAACTTTCTAGGAGGAGATCACGATGAAAGAAGAGAGGAAGTAAGGAGTAAACACTTCTACACATGGATACAGCGGCGGCAGAATTTACGAGATAGCTGTTCCCCCACCCCTGCCATCCCCTTTCGTCCTACCTTCCTCTGCTGCTGTCCTCAACAGGTGGTCGTTTTGCTCAACTTCTGTATAGTAATTTATAATTTAATTGATTTATGCCCGGGGCCGCGGTTATACAGCGACGGCACTCCGTTTTGGAGAAAAGTACCGTTCCGTAACATCGGTTCGGATAACGGTCCCGCTGCGAATCCGATTTACAACCGCGTTTTACTCATGCTGGACCCCTCTCGATCTATCGATTCTGCACCATCCTACTCTTCTTCTTCTTTTTACTCTATTTCCCCTTTTCTTATAATTTTTTTCTCTCCTTTTTCCCTTTTTTTAGGGGTGTGTGCGCGTCGTTTATTGCACGTCATCGTTAACATTTCGCGATGGAAGTCGGAGCGGGAACGAATTTAAATTAACACGCCAGGTATTTCGTTATTAAATCATCATGATTCGTTGGACATTTGAAAATATTTTCGAAACTTCGCGAAACTTCGATTCTTAATAAACATTCGCTCTCGGCTCGTTCATCGCGATGAAAAATTGGCGGTAAAGAAGTTGCCATCGTTACCGCTTCGCGAAAATCTTGCTGTCAAAATTTGGAAATGTTATATCGACGAAAGGGAATTGGAATTTTTAATTGGGAAACGAACAGGTTGCGAGGTTTCGAATGCTTCGTCTCGAAATCCTCGCAAGGTGCGAAGGTGCAGAGTCTCTGCGACGTTCTTAGCGGATCAAATCGATTTCCATAGATGGGCCTTGAGCCCTGAGAAGGGTTACTCGTGGCAAATGCAAACGACATCCCTTCCTTTTGTACGGTTATTGGTCCCGATGCATTTGCACGACCTTGTCGCAAATATCGAGCAAAGGGTTTCGACCATAAATCAGAGGTGCCTATCTGCGCGTCCTTCGCAAACTTTCTCGCATAATTTACTGGGCTAATGACGAAACAAAGGGCGCTTAAGACTTTCCTACGTTCCATCTCATTTATTACTCCCTTTCACGAAATAATCGGCCAAAATTTGAAAAAAAGCTAACGAATATTCGTTTAAACATTCATTTACTCCTTGCCCTATGGAAGGTGACAAACTGTCTGGATTTAGATCTCTTTGATAAAGTCGATATTTTTATTCGAATAGGATCCTAATTACGTATGCTTTCTCATTTTCATGGCACCATCTTGATAAACATCGATGACGTACGTGTAAGACTAGCTTGCAGCGGTTTCAGTGGGGTGAGTTGCGAGAAGGGTGGGAAGAAACTGTCATGCCAACGAAGTTTCTTTCGTTGGTTCGCGATGGGAGGAAGGGAATGCGCGTTTCCATCGTTGAACGGGAACTTTATCGACGTAACATCGGTAAATTAAAGGTGGTCGCAATTCAGCCGAGGGGTCATTAGGAGATAGAACGGCGGTCGAATCACGGCCGCTTTATCAGCGGGCCAGATCGCGGCCAAAGAAAACAAGTCCTTCTTCAATTCAACTTACTTGATGAACTCGCGACCCGGCCACGGAGCTTACGTGCGGCGACGATTCGCTCGACACCTGCAAACTTTTCCCTCCTATTTCAAACAAACGAATACTGTGTACTTTCGTTCGCATCGGTTCGTTGTTCGTTATCGTTAGAACCACCGATTTCAAATTTGTTTTTAAGCGAAACGTGCGTAAACATAATAAAAATTAACAGGAACGTGTAACCATGATCGTGTTACAGTAAGAGACAACATTAAATTTGCCAAAATTCGAGGTATGACTTCAGTGATACTATGTATTCTTGGTTCCATCGGTTCACTGTGCATTGACGTTAGATTTACCGATTGGAAAATTGTTTTTAAACGAAGTGCAGATAAATACAATAGAAATTGACACGAATATGTAGCTATGATCCTATTTTGGAAAAAGACAATATTAATTTCGTCAAAATTTGCAATATGAAAATTGTAAAACGAAAATTGTTCACGTACTAATAAACAGCCATAAATTAAAAGAGAAACAACAAATACCTAACTCGAAAAGTGTAAAAACCTCTAATGGGGTTAACACGAGATATCGTCTAATTAAAAAAAAATAAAAACTTGCGAACAAGCCTAAGCCCAACATCAATTATCTAAAAATTCCTTATTATTACAACCATGGATAAAACAGCCATAGTTGTATAATGGCTACGATACTATGGCATACATATGTATACGGCAAAATTAACAGAAAATTCAGGCTGCAAAGAACGTAAAGCCGTTCACGCTCTCCCAACCGATCCAAGACATTCCTGCCACGCAGCAGAACCATCAGGAAACCCGAATCCCATTCTCTCTGATCCACGACCGCAAGCTGGCTACGTCCAGCACTCTCTCCCCTCAAAAATCGCCAGGACGCGTTCACGTGGACACAGGTCACGGGAGTGGAACAAAAGCGGCGGCAGGAACGGAAGAGGAAGAAAAGGGGGTTGCGAATGCGACGACCTTCGAGTTCTTTCCATGCTCGCGGGGGTAGCCGTGACGGCGCAGGCTGCGTTAACCCTGGCGAGCAAAACTATTACAATTCCTGGTGCGGCTGAGGCGCGTTCCCCTCCCCACGCCCTTTGCCCATCCTATCGGCACCCGTTCCCGACGCTCGTAGCCCTCCGCAACCCACGTCTGCCCCTCCCCGCACCGCGTTCTGGCATCGCGCCCGTCAAGGGAGATTTATAGCAACTCGAATTCCTCGACTACTAGTCGGCCGTGGCTGAAGGAACGAACAGCGAGCGAAGAGTAGAGCAGAGCCGAGAGGAGAAGAGAAGGGACGAGAAGAGAAGAGAAGCCAAGAGTGAAACCGGGCGAGCCGCGGTTCCGGTGAACCTAGAGGGCCCTCTGCCGGGTGGTTGTAGGTGGCGCCGCCTGACGTTAGGTTGTTGGCCCGTTCGATGGCCTGTCGAGGTCTGCGGAGGGTGGAGGGCACTCGTCACTCCGACGTGACGGCCGCGGAACTCGCCTCGCACTCCATCCAGCCAACCCGTCAACGTCCTTTCGGCTCAGAGGGTTGCGTTCGATGACGACGCTCCAACGCTCCAGACTTCATCGTGCGCTGCGTGCTTCTCAGGTACACACGCAGTCGAGTCGGAGAAAGAGTTATACGTGGCTTGGGGATCGGGCATGATCCGAGTTGGGTCGATGATGACGGAAGATGTTTCCGGGGTTTCGTTTCAGGGTCTGGAAGTTGCGTTGTTCAGAGGGTTCGAAAATTGGGTACCGAGTAGGTTTGTTTGGAGATTTCGAAGATTGGTAACTCCCTTCTTCTATTTGGAGGTTTGGAGGAGTGGTTTACAGTTTTGTTTAATGGACTCGAAGATTGGGAAACTCTTTCTTCTGTTTGGATTTGTTGAAAATTTGGAAACTCCTCCTTCCGTTTAGAGGTACCGAGGATTGGTAGACAGTTTGTTTAAAAGGTTCCAAGATTGATAAGCCCATCTTTCTGTTTAGAGGTTACGGAGGTTGGTAAACAGTTTTGATTAGGACTTTAGAATAATGATAGACTCGTCCTTCTATTCGGAGGTTTTGAAGATTGGTAAACAGTTTCGTTTAAAGGGTTCGAAGATTGGTGAACCCTTCCTCCTGTTTAGGGTCTTTGAAGATTGATTAACTCTTCTTTTGTTTGAAAATTTTGAAGATTGGTGGACCAATTGTTTGGTTTAATGGAGGTTGCCTTCTGGAGGTTGGTGAATCTTTTCATCTTCTTTTTCTTCAATAATTTTGAACACCAGTAAATCTTTTTACAGAGGAGATTAATAAATTCTTCCTTCTGTTTAGAAACTTTGAAGATTGATAAACTGCTTACTATACCTACGAAGAACTTGAATATACGTCCTCGAATGTCTGATGCCTAACCACTGGCTAGAATTGCATATACATTTTTTTTAAACGAGATTATCTATGTATGCACTCATATATATTATGATATAATTAATTATACAGAATACTTAAATATCCATAAACTTTTCTGAGTACGAATTTATATCTTCAGATCCCCCTATTCCTAACTATCTCCTTCAACTTCCATACCCAGCAGCCATTACTATCTTCTGAGAAACAACCCCAATAACCCTTACCCCCTTAAATAATTACAAATTAATTGCGTACATAAATTTAGAATAAATTAGAAAAATAGAACACTGATTTCTACGAGTGAAACCAGAAATTCCACGCCAACTGATCATTACTACCATCTAGGAAAATATCCTAATCTATCCTTAACCCCCTCAGAGACACCCAAATTCAAAAAATATTGATTAAATAGTATTTTCTTTTGACAATTAAAACGTAAGGTACTAAAATAAAATCACCGATGACTCGAAAGCACTATCGTCAAATTCGATGGAAACTCTGCTCACGATTAAAATCCTTCAAACGATTTGTCTATGACACTAGATCAACCAATCACGACCAACAAGTACCATACGCAAGACTCCCGTTTGGGGGGTTAGGTTCGAAGTTTCCGTTTTAAAAACAAAAGCTGAAACGAAATAGCGGTTTTCTCTGAGCTGCTTCGGTGGTTGGGATAAAGGGAAGGGCCGCGTAGGAGACGAAGTAGATATCAATCACGCGGGCCGGTGACGGGCTGAGATTTGGCAGCAGCTACGGAACGCTCGGATGAGGAGGAAGAGGAAGAGCGCTGGGGCCGCGAACAACTGCGTCCATTCTATCGTCATTTTTCTAAGAAAAACCCTCTCGCCTATATATCGATTCACGAGTTATCGAAGTGTCAACGCCGACTGGTATTGTCGTGGTCTGGGTCGACGCTGTCGCGTCCTGGCGACGAGGCCTGTCACGCTGTCCGCGCCGCCTCTTCTTGTCGTTCCAGCCGCCACGGAATCTTGGCAACGAACCTCGACCACCTCGACTCGTTCGGCAACTGTGGCAGAACTCGCCTCCCTATTAATCGATTTTCCTTTCTTATATCAACGCCACATGCTTCGTGTTCAGTTTCGAGGATGAAAGTTAGGTTTGAGATAGGACTCGCTGATGGATCGTGCAACTACGACTCTTGTTTTGAGAACTACGATGCTATTGAAATTCGTCGATTCTCGTTTGTATTTTTAATAAGGAAATCGTGTGATTTCTTTGGAGTTGGAGGATTCTTTCGAGGTATGAAGCTGGATCTGTGATGATGGTAGTGGCCCAGTCCACTAGTGAACTAGTAGGTGGGAGTGGTCCAAGATGATTGTCACAGTTGGGAGTGTAATGCAATTTGTCAGAAGTCAGAAATTTGTGAATTTCATCTTGTTGGAATATAATATTTTATGCGGAATATATAATGGTACAGTATATGGTATGTACTGTGATGACCTCGATTATCTAACAATAATTATTTATTGTTTATTAAATAATAAAAAATTATTTTATTACAAATGGTAGGGTATGAAAGAATAAGAAGATAGTAGACCTTATATAACATACTATAGTATATGGTACTGTATATATAGAGTGTACCATTTAACGAATGCTATCACACTCGCATGCAAATATTCTCTAATTGACTTTTAATCGCGTCCAGGATAAAATGTTCTTAAAAATTTGAAAGAAATTAATTTTTCTGCACTTTTTGATTACCTTGATTAAATTGACGATAATTTAAAACAATTTTTAGAGGTAGCAAGAAGAAGTAGAATTTTTAAATTGGAATCGTAGTTGCGTTGTAGTTGAATTTATCAATAAGCAGATGACTTAATATCTCGGAAAAAATTATACGATGACTTATGGCACCTTCATAATCACTGGCACAATTAATACATATGAGTGTTCTCCATTCGTCTTTTAATTATCATTTCATACGTATAATTGATACGTATGTATTAATTATTCACATGTGCATAAATGTTTTCTTCGTGAATTAATTATTAATATATTTAGATAAAGGTTTATAAGATTGAGACGGTTTTTGAGAGCTAATTCTTAATTATTATATTTCAAATAAAAATAAAAATACTCTAATTAGTTATAATTCTACTTCTTTTGCGAATTGAATTAAGTTTAGTTAAGTTTGGATTAGGCTTAGATCAGATTATGATTATTTAGGTATGAATTGTGTTCAATTTAGGTTAGGTTACGTTTGGACCAGGTTTGGATTAGAATTTGGTTTCAATTAAATTTAGGTTAGATTAAGATTAGATTTGGATCAGCTCAAATTTAAATTAATGTAATATTTCAAAGTAAATACGTTGAACACTCTCGTCGAATTTTAAACGCGATATTCGAACGCACTGTAGTGGCGATAAGGACGAGTCTGTGTTTGTTGGAATTCAAAGGAAAGACCAGGCATGTTGGGTGTGTTGTGCGGATTCAGTCAGCGTCAGTTTCAATGAGGAAGGAACCATGCCTCTTCTCTGACCAGTGTCAGTTACATGTTCTAGAATACTGGCCCCATGGGAGCACGAAGGTAAGACTTCAGCCAGCGAAACTGCTCGGTGTCAGGAAGACTGAAAACGTGATGTGACACGTGCCCGCGCGTTTAGGCCAACGAGCGTTGTTATGAGATTGCGTAATACTTGAACGTACGACGAGAAGAAGCACAGTACATGAAATGTTAAAAAATGTGCTCGACAAAGAGATGCTGATAAAACTCAGATGTTACACACACTGGCACTATTTGTCACGAACTTGTAGTTATAAATTAAAAATAAATTACTAATCACCATATTTAATAGTATTCGATCGCACTTCCTCTAATATTCAAATGAAAATTTTTATGTAAATAATATGAAATAAAGACAACTTTATACAAAGTAAAACTCGTTGAATATTCTTTGAAGATAATTGTAAAAATGAGACGTATATTCGTAGCTTGATTTATTGAAGAAGCTTTAATACATGGCGAGAGTAATATGGTAGAAAGAACGAAAAATTCTGCCATCTACGATAAAGCAAGGACAACTCGTTTTAGAGGTGTTCCATAGCCGATGGTAGATCTAAGCGCCTCCGCGTTCTACAGTACCAAGAGATTGGGATTTTGAAGAGTTTTCGAGATAGGTTGCGAGATGGCGCGGCGATCGTAGTACAGCCATCATGAATCAAATTATGTCAAGAGAAAGTGGGGGTTGAAGCTGACGAGAGGTGGGCCTTTCTGGTTAAGCCTACCACTCGAAGGGTGGAGTCGGCCACGCGTGACCTACGACCACCTGGACACGCCACATTGGCGTAGGAATATTAAAATTCGTTTACTATGCCTTCTGCTCACTCGGGCAAAATGTTCTACCATTTATAACACTTTGAAACGAGCTTTGTTATATTCACCAACTACGTAACACACGATATGGGGAATAAATTATAAGCAATGGAACTTTAACATTACTATCAGAGGAAGAACGAGTTATAGATATACGTCTCTTTAAGACACCGTGTGTACATGTAATGCGAAAAACTAAGAATAACTAAAAGCTAGATATTATTTCAATATTCGTGATACGATAGTTATAAATGATCATGCAGACTGATTACGCTTCTAGCCAAGGAAAGATGGAATGCACGGTTTTGAATTCAGCATCTATGATAAAACAGGGAAACTGCTTTGAAGTACGACTGTCGGTAACAAGTGAGCTATCTTACCATTCTACTGTAACTCCCAACCTTACCGATCGATGTAAAATAAAATAGCAGCATATGGTAAGTACTATTTTCTATATGCTTTATAATTTTTATCTACAGAGGAGTAAAAGACGAATGGAACGCTAAAGAATAAATTGAAAATTGAGGGTAACCAGAGACGAATAATAGGTAATTAATTATGGAAAAAAGATACCTGTAAAAGATTTACAGGTTACATTAACATCTGTTTTTCGTACCTTTACCTAAATATTTGTGCCAATTACTAGTCGCGTATTTTAAAAGTACTCCCCGTATTTACCACTGCGGTGATTTTATTTATTTTAGCAATCTACTCTACGTAATATATATATTTAAATCGACGAACACTAAAAATAAACACTGAACAACGTGTAATTAAAGAAAGAGGTATGAAATTGCTTGGTGCAGTGAAAATCTACAAATTAAAATTGCGGTTTACAAATTTGAGAGATTAAATACTACAATCTCGATTTCTTTGTCGTTAAAAGGAATATAGTTTTTGAACGAAATATGGTGAAAGTTCCATTTTATTTTCGGAAAATATAGAAAAGTAAAAATTCGAAATATGGCTAATCTTGCCTAAAGTAATAAGATTTCTAGTTGCAATAATAATATAATTGTACCGTAAAGAGGTTGAAACTTTCACACGTCCGCACTCTGATACTTATTACAACCGCACTTCAACCTCACTAACTTGTAAAATGAGCTATGACGAGATCCTGGCTAGCCAGAATATTCCAGTGAATCAAGCTGGCAGTGCTTCAGAACAAGCTATCCTACATTTTTAATTTTTTAATAGGATACATAAACGAGAAGTGGTATCATATTAACGTGGTATATATCTGAATTTTGTATATAAGTTTTGACTAGTCTCAACATTTTGTGAACATAAATAAATCTTGATTAAATTAAACTAATTTTTGGCAGACTTACCATCAACACCAATAGCAGTATTTAAGAAGACCATTTGGATGGACGTAGGCAGAGGGAACACCGATGTGCAGAAAGTGATGAGAGATCTGCAAGAGAACCACATGTATATATTAGTTTAATAAAAATTTTATTGTTACCAAATTTTTATTAGCAATTTTCAAAATAATTTTACATCAATAATTTCATAATTACTTATTTGCTTAACAATCATTTTTCAATAACGCAATTTATTAATTATGTGTTCAGGAATTATATTTCACTAAATGTATTGATTAGGTATTTCATAAATTTATTTATATTTGATTAGTACTAATTTATTGCATTTATATTTAACATTTAATAATTTATTTACTTAATTTACTTATTGCAATTTCTAATTATTCATTTAATTATTTAATTCATTTTTTATTTCTGATTATCTATTTAATATTGAAATAAATGTCTTATGTCTTATTTTCTTATTTCATTAGTGTTAGTATACATAAATTATTTTTATAACAATTAAATTATTACCGTAATCTGCAATCCATATTCGATGACTACGAAGTATCATGGTCACCCGTCGCTGCACTTCACACTTGTCACTTTAAAATTGAACAAAAATTGGGAAAAATACTAGAAAATTGATTTTTTCAAGCTATTTTAAAGAAATATTCTAATTCATAATCGAAGTCCGAAATTTACCATCGATACTCGATAACTACGTAGTATTGTTATAGCGTACGGTCACCCGTCGCTTTATTTCGCACCTCGCACGCCAAAGTGGTAGAAAAATTGGGAAACCTCATAAAAAACAGCGATTTTCAAGCTATATTAACGAAATATCCTAATTTACGATGGAAATCTAGAATCTGTTATCGATATTTGACAATTACGCAATATCATTATACCGTATGGTCACACGTCGCTTCACTTCACACTTAACACTTCGAAACTGAACAAAAATGAGGAAAACTGTTAGAAAATTAATTTTTACGAGCTATTTTAAGGAAATATTCTAATTCACAATCGAAATCTAGAATCTGTTATCGATGTTCGACAATTACGCAATATCATTATACCGTATGGTCACCCGTCGCTTCACTTCACACTTAACACTTCGAAACTGAACAAACATTAGGAAAACTGTTAGAAAACTAATTTTTCCGAGCTATTTTAAGGAAATATTCTAATTCACAATCGAAATCTAGAATCTGTTATCGATATTTTACAATTACGCATTATCATTACATCATATGGTCACTCGTCACTTCACTTTACACTTAACACTTCGAAACTGAACAATAATTAGCAAAACTGTTAGAAAACTAATTTTTCCGAGCTATTTTAAGGAAATATTCTAATTCACAATCGAAATCTAGAATCTGTTATCGATATTCGACAATTACGCATTATCATTACACCATATGGTCTGCCGTCGCTTCACTTCACACTTAACACTTCAAAACTGAACAAAAATTAAGAAAACTATTAGAAAACTGATTTTTCCAAGCTATTTTAAGGAAATATTCTAATTCACAATCGAAATCTAGAATCTGTTATCGATATTCGACAATTACGCATTATCATTACACCATATGGTCTGCCGTCGCTTCACTTCACACTTAACACCTCAAAACTGAACAAAAATTAGGAAAACTATTAGAAAACTAATTTTTACGAGCTATTTTAAGGAAATATTCTAATTCGCAATCGAAATCTAGAATTTGTTATCGATATTCGACAATTACGCAATATCATTATACCGTATGGTCACCCGTCGCTTTATTTTACACTTGACATTTCGAAACTGAACAAAAATCTGGAAAATTATTAGAAAACTAATATTTCCGAGCTATTTTAACGAAATATTCTAATTCACAATCGAAATCTAGAACCTGCAATCCATATTCTACAATTACGCATTATCATACCGTATGGTCACCCGTCACCTGATTTCACACTTAACACTTTAAAAATGAGGAAAAATCAAGAAAACTATTAGAAAACTAATTTTTCCGAGCTATTTTAACGAAATATTCTAATTCACAATGGAAATCTAGAATCTGCAAACGATATTCGACAATTACGCAACATGAATATATCGTATGATCACGCGTCGGTTATTTCGCACATTGCACGTCAAAATGGTGGAAAAATTGGGAAGCCTAATAGAAAGCAGCCTACTCCAGGCTATATCAACGAAGTATCCTAATTCGCAATTGAAATCTACTATCTACAATCCATATTCCCAACTACGCGTTATCGATGTATCGTATGGACACTCGTTACTTTATTTCACATATAGAACGTTAAAACGTTAGATGAAGAAATAAAGATTGACACAGAATTCAAATGTGTTTCTACATGGACCGACGAGCCTCGACTGGCTTTGGTAACGGTTGCTTTTGTCACGCCATCACGTGACCACACTTACTGGAAAAATCCTCACATCTCGCACGACCCTCAGCATACGAACAATTTTCACATACATATTTTATACATACATATGTATTAAAATTAATAATTTAGAAACGAAGCTTTATGTTATGATTATGTATATTAGTTTGATTATAATCGAGATTATACATATAATTCGTACAAGACGGGATATCCTGGCACGTTTTGCGCCCCCGAACCCCCCATTCGATTGTCCGTCATTGGTCAACAGTTCGTTGATTGGTCAAGAGGCAGCTTCCCTTTCACTTCTAATGCGCAGAAGGCTCAGAAATTTGAAATAATCGGAGCATAAGCAGGTAATTAATTTTCAATATTTTTATGTCTCCTTTTACTCCTATTTGAACCGACGACTTTCTGGAATGTCAAATGTCCCATGAAATGCTTTAGAGAATAACGTTGTGTTTAGTAAAGCCATAGTCGCGGGTCTAGTTATTGTTTTCAGTGAATTTTACGGTCTATCGCACATTGGAAGTGGAAAGGGAAGCTGCCTCTCGACGATTAGCAACCGTTTACCGAAACTATGGCGTGTGTCGTCAGTCTTCTACGGGCAGTTGTCGCGATCGGACGTGTCACTTTGTACGGCTGTAACCAACCGCTACTTATCTATTGCGTAGTATGTTAATTTCTTTTCTCTTATCATTTATACACTACTATTAACTTTGTTCGATTAATACGTGCTTGTTTATTAACTTTTTGAATATTATTATAACAAATTCGTATAGTTTTTTACTTCTTTTCTGATTTTATAATTTTGAATTTGGTTGTTGCAGTTACCAGTAGCTTAAATTTAAATACAATTGTTTAATTTTATCATAATTAGTTACGGATTCATATATTTGTTTTAACTTTTTCTATTTCCTTTTATGCAGATCATTGATGGATTGCAAGAATTACGTAAGACGCATTAGACGCATACGTGCAAATTTGACAACCAAATATGGCCGCCAATGGACAAAGTTGAGAAGCAAATATGGCCACCAACGAACGAATTCGAGAATCAAATATGTCCGCCGTCGAACGTTTGGAGAACGAAGTGTGGACGCCATGATGCCTCGTCTTCGAATTTGCTTACTTTTCACGAGAACCTGGTAATATTGAACTTATTATAACGAAGTTAGAGGAAATATAAGTCTGTAAGTATTTCCACTTATCGAATTATCGGTAATTTATTAAAAAGTCGCAATTACAAATACGAACAATTTTCGACGCAATTCTAAAAACGGCTATTGCGCAGTATGAGTGCGCACGCATATTTCGATGTTTAGTAATGAAGTTTCATATAATTTCTTGAAATCAGATGTTTCACAGTACAATATTTCTAATATTTTACACTTATTCCTTAGCATTTCCAATACGTGTTCTGTGTCCTACATCTATTATCAACAACGCGAGTAACGGTCAGCTAAAACTTCATAAAAACAGCAGTGGTTTTTATAAACGAACGTTCGACAGGAACGATCACGCCACCCCATTCCCCTCCCCCACTAATTTTTTTCTTGCAGGAATCTTTGTGGCCGCGCGCAAAGCGGTCGGTAGAGTCAGTGTTTGTTTATATACCGAGTATCGGATTTCCTTCTCAGAGCCCAATAGCTCCTGCAAAATATAACCATATTGCTATACGCGAAGCTAGAGTCAGTGTTTGTTCGCCGATCGAAATTTATGCGGACGGGACAATAACCTTTTATTCTTTTATCTATTCATGCCTTTTTCCTATCTATTCGTTACCGGTATTAAAGTCAGTTCTTGCCTGGAAAGGATCCAACGGTGCTCTAGAAGCCAAGAATGTAAGTATTTTTGTACATTGTAAATTAATTAATTTTAACCTTTTTAATTTGTTTTAATAATTATTAATTATGAGACAAAAAGAATAAAAATGTAGAGTTTAATAGATTTTACACTATTATATTAAGATTTCAATTTTTCGTTATTTAAAATTTTTCACATTATTAAATTGTGTCTTTAAGAACAGACTATAATATTCAATGCTCTTTGTTACAGATTTTTACAGTCTCCATTTATCCATGCATCCAGTGAGTCTACCTTCATAACAGCCTTCCCGAAAACGGTCTTCACGACGTCGGTTTTCTTCATGACTTTTTGTCAGCAATTGCAGCAACGTTCTCCGCATCATTGGTGAGTCGCATGCATTTTGGTTCCTCTGGTCACTCGATCATGTCGTAGGATGAAAGGTCCAAATCGACACGAGTGATTGGTTGTATTACGTAGAACTTTTGAAAAGAGCATAGTGACCACGGGTATTCATTATACCCATGAATATAAATAAAATGTCTTGTGTATTTCATTTATTAGTTCAGGATAGGTTTTCTTGCACATCGCGTTTCTAAATAATAATAATAATAATATGGATAGTTAGTTATAATATTGTTAATTAGTTTACTATAGAATAATCATTGAAATATATATATGAATATTTTGTAATGGAGAAGTCGAATGCCCTTCGACTTCGTTATTACGAAAATTAAAATTATGACACACAAACAATGATTATATATCTTATCATTGTTGTTTTAATAACTAAACACTAATTCCATTTTTTGCTTTTTGATCGAATAATTTATTTGAATAATTTATTCGAAAATATTTGAAATATATTAATGTTAACGTTAATTTTCTTTCGTTTGAAAATGTATTGAATAATATGTGCAAGAAAACACTTCGCGACAGATCGATTTTGGAATCAAAGCAATAAATTTGAACTCTATTTTTGTATTTTCGAAAATTTGCTTTGATGAAGAAATCATTTGAGATTATTTTTATTCATTTTTAAATTAGAGTCAATTATTATACTACGTAGAGTCTTTGCCTTTGCCTTCGCGAATAAATTCCTTGTTCATTACCAATATTTTTTTTCAATATTAAAATTTCATTAATTGCTTAATTTTCTAAAGTAGAGTCATTGTAGATAAATTGAACAAATACCAGATGAAAGAACGTTAGTCCGTTAAATAAATACTGTATAAGCTAATCATGTTTTTAGTTCAGGATTTTCAGGTTTAACCCTTTCCGTGTTCATTGCCAGGATCTCACTCACGTGCCCCGGTGCTACTTGGGTGGGTGACTGGCAATGGGCATGATGACCATAGTACATAAGCTCTTAATCATTTTTTTAGCGACTGACGATGAGTTAGGGTATCGTGCACGACGTATTTTCCACATTGCGTGTGTGGTTAGGGTGTGGAATTACGTCGTTCGTACATTCGGGTCCCTCGCTTTTTCGAATATTTATGAATTTTGAAAATTCGTGTATATTAATGGCAATAGTAGCACATAATCCGCTATTAAATACAACGGATTATAAACAATATAAACGCGGTAATGTTACTAATTTTCGTACTTTCGCGATTTTGAATTTTTTTCCGCGAATTGATATGCTCGCGCTTTACGCAAAGGTCCCTAGCCATCGTCAGCCGATTTCAGTAAATGGTACGTACTGTTAGAGTGTGCAAGTAGTATGTCCACACTCGGGTGTCGGGGGCGTCCCGGGACGCTTTCTGTAGTGTAGGTTCTTTGCGCCCGGGTGTATGTGTGAGAACCGTGGAGTGTGGTGTGTTGGAATGATTGAGTTTTGCCATTTTTTAAATATAGGGTTAGGTAGGTAGGTAGTATACTTCCTGGTGTGTCTGTTTATTATAAGTAGGTAGGGCCGGGCAGGTTGGCACAGTCTCTTATCGTGTAGGCGCGTTTTCGCGTGCACAACCTGTTTCAGGAAATATAATTTGAATAGTCGACGGTGAAGCTGGCACGTTTGGGGGTTGCCATTCGTCACTAGCTTTACCTATCGATTTTTTCAAATTTTCGTCGCGGTCGCGGTCGCGATCGAACGTGTATGTGCTCGAGTTTCTGCACGTGTGCACGAACAAGGATCACTCCGATCGTTGCTCGTCCATGTGAGTCTTGATTAGCTTCGCG
>NW_016908771.1:677971-681361 GCF_001483705.2 Eufriesea mexicana | reverse complement strand
TTTTTTTTTTTTTTTTCCCGATTAGAGAATCTCGAGCCTAGATATAAGTTTCAGCGGGCATGGCGCCCGAAGAACGAAGAAGAGGCTGCCCGACAAACTGTCACGAAGAGGGCAGCCTAAGGATGATTTCCCATCCTTTGGATGAGAAATCATTCTTGTTACTACTTTGTCACTATGCTCAGTACAGTATTATGTAGTAGTAGTATTAGTAGTAGTAGTTTGTTTACTGACCGATGTATATCGGTCCATCATCCTGCTTTGGGCAAATCGCGATTTTTGTAAATAGCGTTGCGAATAATTAATCACGGTTTGAATTAGCATTGCGAAAGAGACCAGACTTCGCGATTTTAATTAGAGTTGCGATAAATATTAATTTCGGTTTGAATTAGAGTTGCGATGAAATAATGATCGCGTTGATTTAGCCTTGCGAATTATAAGATCGCGATTGTTTTTGATACCCCTTTTTAGTATTGTTAATAATTTTTAATTATTGTCCCTTATTAAATTTATAGTGTTGCAACTTTTACCAATCGGGAGTTTTTAAAAGTAGCTTTTTGTATCTATAGAGATAGCTTTTTATTAAATTCATTTCAGGAATTATCGTTGCGTTTTCCCTTGTCGCGTTTTTTCTTTTTTTTTAATTACCCCCCTTCATAATTAGTGTTGCGTTGAAATATAATCGCGTTTTTTTAAATAGTGTTGCGAATACGTAATGCCCAAAATTTTTCCACTGGGACTGTGGAAGTTCAGTCCTGTTCGTGAGAGGAATCACCTGTTGCAGCTATAGAGCTTGCGCATGGGTGGTCACATCAGCAGCCTGGATCATGGCTGCCCGTAATTCTTCGCTATTAGTGTTGCGTATTTTTGCATATGAGTGCATAAATTAGTTTATATTAGTGTTGCGTTTGTAATTAATACATCTCATTATGTTTATTTTCGGGAATTATCTGTCCTTTTTTTTTCTTTTTTATTTTTTTTACTAACAGTTTGTAAATGATAAATTAATTTTTATAGCAAATATTATGAAGCACTCTTCGCGCTTGACTTTGTAAATTTTTTATATTATCCATAATTTTAATAAAGTAGCGTTGCGAAATTTGAAATGATGTTTCACTCACGGTTTGTTTCTCGGGTTTACATTGAGTGAAAATTTTTGTTTCGGTGGCCCTTCTGGCTATCATTGTGTTTTCTTTTTCAGCGCCCTTTATTCCTGAAATGTTCCTTAATGAAAACACTGCTGTATAACGTATTTATCCGTTTTCAATAATTTTTGTTTCCTTCTTTTTTTTCGTAATTTTACGAATGTTCGAATTTGCTTTGCCTCAATCAAAATTCATTCGCGAAACGCGGTTATTTTTAACAGAAATCTTGTAAGTAAAATATTTCGTATATGTAATTCGACTCTTCCTATAAATAATAGTATTTTCTTTTTATTTTTTTTTTGTTTTCGTGTTCGGAGGAATTGCTGCTTTTTCTTTTTTTATTTTTGTAAAAATAATCGCGAATAAATTGCAGTAAAATGTCATTATTTCAATTACAAATTTTTAAAAAATTTTGCTCGGATATCATTAAAATTCTTTTTAAATACAACTTGTTTTCTTCCAGGTGCCAATTTAAAAACAATTTTTTTTAATCTACTAATCCAATACATAAGTTTGTTTCAGATTTATTAATTTACAAAATCTACCTATCGCTATACTTGATAGCATTTCAAATATTCAAGTATATGTAAGTATATCAGAGGTTCAGAAATGTAAGAATATACATGAAGGGAAATGACTTAAAGGAAGGTGGTGTGTGACCCTCATTTATTTATTTATGATCTTATCACGTTAATTACTATAATTAATTACGTCTCGTATGATTTTACTAATTTTTCTGTAGTTGATATATTTCAGGAACCATTGAGACCTACGGAGATAATGCAAGGAGATTCAAATCACATACAGCTTCCATATCCCTTTCCCTTCAAGATTCAGATTTTTGAATAGGTAGAAGTTAAATAATATTTATAAAGGAAATAATTTAATGGAAAGTAGTGTGTAAGACTGATTTATTTATTTATAACCTCATGACGTTAATTACTATAATTAATTACATCTCATATAATTTTACAGATTTTTCTGTAGTTTAATATGTTTCAGGAACATTGAGACCTGCGGAGATAATGCGAGGAGATTTAAATACCATATAACTTAATTAGGGACTTCTACTATAATGCTAGGTACATTAGTATTTAGGTAATATAAAATTTTTAGTTAGGTAGTGTTAAGATTAAGTAAAAGTAAATGTGCACATTAGTGATTAAGTTTATATATAATAAACGTTAAATAGTATTAATTAATATTAAGTTAGTAAAATAAATTTAATTCTTTGCGAGACATTTCATTTCCTCTTGTGTGGGGTTTTCTTTTTTATTTTTTAATTACCAATTATTCTACATTTTCATGTCCAGAAACACTCTCAAAGTCTTGTTCCATGAACAAAATGTTGTCTTTTTTTTTTACTTAAACTGTTTAGTTATCTATATTCTGTGCCAATGAAAATGTAAAATATTGATACAGAAATGAAATAACGTCTCACATAGAGTTATAAACTTAGTTTAAGGCTTAATTTACTTTTTATTTTCAGTTTTAGCTTTCGCGTCGATTTTTCTTTTAAATCCTCTTTGCCATTATTTTGCACAGCGATCAAAGATTGAACGTTTTGCAAACGTGCATCAAAAGAGAATAATTTATTCAAATGTTTGTAAATCTTTTCGCGAGTGGAGGAAGGATGGATCTTGGATAGGGTGGGTCTCCATTCGCAGCACCTCCACGTGGTGAGACCTGGGCAATCGGTATTATTTGACATATAATTTCTAATCGTATCACTATAGTTATATCATACATAACTAATAGCTATGATACAATTATGAATGATATAGCAAGTAATACGAGCTAACTGGCTGCGATCTTAATGTTGTGGATTTTCATCTGTTAAATTAGGGAGAAGAGAAGATCGACAAGGGATCTTCTTGTAATTTCTGTTGTTCAGACTTTAGACATAATTTACATATCAATTTTAGCCACTATTCGCTTTTTTTCACTTTAAAAAGTTATTTTAGACACTTGTATGATAAAAGTTATTGTTATGAGGAAGTAAATGGCCTTTTTATACGATAAAATGATCGTACATATGTAAATTAATGTATATATTGTTGTTGCAAATTGTATGAAGCGTATATTTGCAATAAACTATATTATAACTATTATAAAAGGTTCGCGAATCGTCGAAAAATCGGTTGAGCTCGGGAATGTTCGTTTGACCTCGGTTCATATAGGCACTTGATGGTCACAAGTCGCATCATTTGCTTCTCGGCCATCGCGACATAAACATCGGTACTTGAAC